>NC_041404.2:9826619-9854119 GCF_900747795.2 Erpetoichthys calabaricus | reverse complement strand
ACCATGTGTTGATTTAACTAGAGTTAATGTACTCTTATGTAAAGTGTATCATTTTAAAGTATTGCTTAATATGTTTTGTAAAACTTTGAGATCCAATTGTTTTTCAAACTAAACACATAAATTAAGACTGTACGAGATATTTGTTTATATTTATATAGTGAATGTTAATTATAATATTAGTTTTGATTTACTGAGTGAGGTTGGACAGATAGTGAGCAATATCTGCAAAAACATTAGAGTGGGGCACATCTTATTCCTGCTGGTAAAACTTCAAAATGAAATGCAAAATACAGTTGCACTATAAAGTTTTTATCAAATAATCAAACCATAGAAAAATACATTTTACTGCAGCAGTTAAATATCCTATTAAGCATTTATAACACTGTCACTAAAGTTGTATAACTTATAGGATTATCTTTACTAATGCTTTAACATTGAAGAACTGAGTGCATGATAATTCTTAAACTTATTTTAAGACCATATTTAGAAACAGACAATAGAAGAAAACTTACCTAAACAAAGCAGTACTTAAAATGTTTTCTAGATGACATAATATCAGGTAGAACTGTGAACATAATGTTACTAATAATACAAATTCTAATCACTTTATACATTTTTCAGTAATCTTTTTTTTAATGTAATGAATTAAGGATAAGATTTATCAATTTTCTCTGCTAATGTTGTCTAAGGATCCCAGTTTAGAGTTTGGCTGAGTTTTAGAATGACAAGTCTTGTGACAGCAAAAAGCAAGTTTGGGGTACCAACCGGTTTGTCCCTTTTATTATCTGTGGGCAAACATAACTAAACCAAAAGAAAATAGAGGTCTTTGCCATTGTCTGGAGAAGGGGAAAATAACAAAAGTAGAGTTGCAGGCTGCAGACGCTTCTAGTGGAGCTCCATCCTTCACTGGGTGGCTTCTTGACATTTTGGGGGAAAAAAGGAAATGATAAGGTTAGCAGTAGAACCCTTTCTCATCTCAGCAGGTTATGACTTGTACATACCTTGACTGAGTCTGTGAGGAGGTCCTTCAACGCACATGCGTGACAAGGGGTATATAAAGTCAGTCCAAAATAGTAACAATTTCTTTCAGTACCATTCCAAAAACAATAAAAATATGTAAGAAGTCTTAGAAATTTGTGAAGGAAAATCATTGCAAATGAAGATGAGTTAAGGAATAGATTCCAGGATTGCATCATGGATTGAATTTACAAGGAATCATGAACATGAAGGACATGAGCATATGAGTCGGAGTGTTTACCCTGACAGTACAAGGGTGTGTGGTGAAGTGTACCATGGGAACAACAATGTGCTTTTCAGCTTTGTTTTTAGTTCTTTTAAGATGAGATGGCCCAACTGGTCTCATCTTAATAAAATAATCGCTGTAGGTTGGGAACAGGTGATCCACAATTTTTGGCTAGCAGCTTGAACTGGTGGTGGTAATAATGGTAGAAATGCTTTTAAGCGCAACAGCTGGTGTAGTGTGAAGATTTGTTTGTGATGAATCAGACATTGAGAGGTCAGTTTTTGGAAAGATCAAATTGTGAAAGCTCAGTGGTTGTTGTAGCGATCCGATATGAAAGGATGTGAGACAGGTGTTATTGCTGGGATGAAGTATTAGAGGAGGATTCAAAAATAAGTTTTCTTTTTAACAAACTTTAAGTTGCTATGAAAAGGAGAGGGAGAGAGGGTGAAGCCATTAAATGGAATGTGCAGATCTGCACTGGAAATACAATGATCAAGACATAAGGTGGATGAGGAGGACTACTGGGAATACAGAGCATGGTGAGGTAAGGTGGCTGGTACTGTACTGCCATAGAGCACAGTCGAAGAGCACTGCTGAGTACATCTTAGGGTCCATGGGAGTGCCGGAGTGGAAGGTGAGGTATAGCCTACTAGAACAGTGACGTGAGCTAACCTTTGGTGACGACTTGTGGACTCTTTTGGAGTCTTTGAGGTGATCATTACTGGTTACCTCTCCAGCTGATGGCATACCTGCAGTGTGGTGGTGTTTATAATCTCTTGGGGATTGTTAATTTTTTTTATAACAAAATAGACTCATTTTAGTAAGAACTTTTTAATTTTTGATTTTGCTTCTTTCCTGGATTTCACCCATTTTCTTCAGATGTACTTACTTACTTGCTTAAACAAAAAGACCCGTTTAATGTCTCTCACTCAGCACTATGTCCATCCTTTGTTAAACCAACTATTAGCAGGTCAACTTCCCATCTGAGTGCTGGGCACACACTGGCATGGTGACCTCTCACTTGAATTAAAAATAACATGGCAAAGGAAACTTTACTATTTGAATTTTTAATCTCAAATACAAATAGTTCAATATTTCTTAGAATAAGAGAAGTAAAAGAGGCAGTCTACTAAACAATGAGATCAATTAAAATTGAATAAAAACAGCAAAATAAGGACCCCAAGACTGAATATAGAAACCAGTGCTATAATATTTGATCATTTTTTATTTATGTACAATACTTAAAAAATCCAAAGCAGTCCAATAATTATATATACTTGCAACTTAAAGATAGCATCCCACACTAAAAGCCCATTCAGTCAATGTGTAAGCAATATACATGTCAGCTTAAATGGCCTACACTCATTACAAATTGTCAACACCTTTTGAATAGTCAATAATTCGTTTAAATAGGAATGGGATTGTTGCAATCACTCATTTTCTGAACCTATTTAACCAATATAGAAACATACAGACTAACCTGGCACATCTGCTTCAAGGTACCTGTAGGAGCCAGTCCTGAACAAGGTACCAGTCCATCACAGAACATTCTTATATATGTACTCTGTACCTGGAGAAAAACCTAGAGTGAGTAGACTGAGATTCAGTCCCAGGACACTGGAAATGTGAAGCAGCAGGACTAACAAATGAAACCTTGAAATGAGTATTTTCAGAAGGTTAGTGTTTCCAAACAGGAGTGAAGCAACCACATTCTCGGATATATAACAGGTAAGGTAAGATCCTACAAATGTTTCTGTCATTTAAAACCTGCCAGTAATATGTTGACAGTATACCTTTTATGAATTTAAAGCCATTTTATATTTTATCTCATTGGTTAATTGCACAAAAAGAGATGATCATGGTGAATGTATAACATTGTTCAGTTAGTAAAGATTGAATTTTATGTTTTTGAGCCATCTCACTTGTATGTAACAACAGTACCAAATGTTTATCAAACCAGATGGATCTCTGTGGTTTTAACATTTTAACACTTTGAAATGTCTGCAATATTTGACAGACGTCAACAACTAATGGTCTAAATCTATGCATATGCCACAAACCTCTAAACCTGGTGTAAAATCAAACCTTTTTGTTCCAAAGGAAGATAGGGATTTGCAACTGACTTAATTTTCATTTGTATCTAGTATAAATCAACCTCAAATTCCCAAGGATATGTAAACTAAAATTAAGTTTTGAAAGGCTAGTAACATTTCTTCATCTGACTAATTTATCCATTAAAACTTTTCTAAACAGCACTCAAGGATGTCTCATTAATGACAGATGGATTAACCAACTTAACATCACAACCCTAGGACAAGGTATGTATAATATGAGTTGTGTCATGTATTGTGACAGACAGCCGGGACCCATGTCCGGCCAGGACGCCCCTTTGACACTAGATCCGGGGGAGCAGCCATGGGATTCACGCTACATCCCACAGAACACTTGGTGGCAGCCCCCCTGGATTGCATCGGGGCCACAATTTTGGAACACCGAAGCTCATTCCTGTTGGGCTCTGTGGCCACCACCAGGGGGAGCTGCATAGTTTAACGAGCCTGTCTGGATGGGAGCACAGCCACACCCGGAGGTGCAGACAAAAATAGGTCAATGAGCACGTGCAGCACTTCCGGAGGGGCTATAAAAGGAGCCGAAAGTCACGGACACGGGAAAGACGTGCCCCACGGCTGAAGAAAAATTAAAAACCTTTTTCATTTATTCCTACACATGCCTCTGCTGTCAGTCTGTGTCAGGTCGATGCCTATATAGCGCCTTTGCCACAGTAAATTAAATATTACATTTTTTAAATATAAAAATAAAATACATTTATCACTATCCTTTTTTTCTTTGCCAAGATTCAACTTCTTACATGTTATTGATGTTGTAATTCATGCAAGTAAAATCTCATTCAAAATATTGTGCATTAAATGAAATGTTCACTTGGAGACCTGTCTATTTACTAAATGCACAATTTGAATTCAAATACTTCTAATGAATCTCACCTTTTCAAATTGTATTATAAAGGTTATAATGATTTAAAAACTAGTTGCTCTTCATAAATTCATTTACCATATCACCCACAAGCTGACTCTTCATTCCGTCCTACTGCTGTTGGAATTATTTATTTAGCATAAACAGATGAAATCTTTCACTTTCCTTAGCACATGATCACCTTGTGTTAAAATGACTGAAACTGTTTCTCATTCTTTTCCTACTATTGATTTAATTATTTTGTGTTTTTATTTGATTACATGTAGTAAAAGTGAATTATTAAGGTAATGCTGTTTTAAAAGAAGAGGTCTGTTAGCCATCTATTGGTCAAATGCACTTTTCTAGCAGGGTTGTTAGCAGCGCATCTTAGGTTCATTTAGAGTCACCAGGTAACCCAACCAATACATAATGTCGGTGGAAAGTGGGATACTTGAAACACACCTACTGTAAGTGGTTACCTGGAGAACATTCAAAATCCACAAACAGAATGACCAGGTTGGGTACAAAATTGGGGTCTCTGAAGCTGTGAAGGAGCACTAATCACCATGGCAAGACACTGCCCATAGCAAGAGATACATGGAAAAACAGTAAGTTCAAATTAATAAGTGAAAATAGTAACATTTTCATTAATAGTCTTTACCCTTTTATTGTACTTTAAGTAGTTAACATCATTCCAAAACATCTTACAGATATACTGAAGTACAACTCAGTATCTGCAAGGAAAAAAAATATTTATATGATTTCTATTATTCAGAGGTGAAGTGTCAAGTTCGTTGATGCAATTTGAATTGAGACCAGACTCCTTGAACCATAAAGTCATGCTAACTTCATGCAGAAAAAAAAGATCTACTAGTCTGCTTTCACAGAAAAAATGGTCACTTGTGTTTTAAAAAATGTTAGAATAAATATACATACAAATTTACATTCTATTTGTTTGGCAAACAGTTTGGGAAAATATATGAACATAAGGGCTAAACAACATGGTAAACTTTACAGCCAAGTCAGATTTTCTCTGTCTCCAGACAGGTGGCCCAGAATGTAAATTATGAAAGTGTAACCAATTTTGCAAAGATAGTAAAGCACACAATACTGTAGTTTAAAGAACTTATAAATTTGCATGTATTTATCAGCTGCTTGTTTGTAATGTTGGAAATGTCTACTCTGCATAAAGAAAACAAAACCCATACCTACTAACAAAATATTCTTGCCATGTAGGCTTCTGTCCTCAGAAATAAATGTTTCAATTGTGTTGCTGCATCATTTGCCACATAGGATTGCTTACAACTTTTACCTACTTTTTATTGAAAATAAATATTTGGAATAGAACTCATAAATGATAAGTTGATTCATCTATCCATTTAGTATACCTGCATTTGTTTAATTAGAGCTGTGGAGGTTGGTACAGAAAGAAAAATTAAAAGGAAACCAAAAGAAGGAAAGTTGTTTTGTTTGTTGTGACCATTGTAAAAGGCTAAATGATGGACCAGAGAACATATAAGGTCAGTATTGTATGAAGAAAGCAATAGCGTGATTCTTAAGTTATTTAGTAAACGAGATATTCAAAAATTATTATTTTATGGAAAAACAATTACGGAAAACCATGGTGTTTAGAGAAAAGAACATACTGCTGACAGCTGAGGTCAC
The DNA here is from genome assembly GCF_900747795.2 of Erpetoichthys calabaricus. NCBI lineage: Eukaryota > Metazoa > Chordata > Cladistia > Polypteriformes > Polypteridae > Erpetoichthys > Erpetoichthys calabaricus. The sequence continues at coordinate 9,848,244 of NC_041404.2, read as the reverse complement.
TTAAATTTCTTCACCACATGGTGTAACACATATGCAGACTTGGATGTCACAGACACATGGAGGTTTGGGCATGTGTAGCATAGAAAATGTCTGGATGATCTGTGCTGTCACATTAGTTTAACAATGCATCAAGCCATCTGTCTTTAAGACCCTGTTCTTTGAACTACTCTACATAGGAGAAGTTAGAGAGCTGAGACCATGTTCCTGTTCTACCAGAGACTTTTATTCCGCTGATGTGCTCTAACATCTTTTTTTGTTTTAAGAAGTTAAACAACCATTAAAAGGGAAGTTAAGTGCCAATTTCTCTAATGTTAGAGTGTTACTGCCTTTTTTAAGGTGGGCGCATGTGTTCTTCAGCTAGCAGTCAGCTGTCAGATAAAATACTGCATTTAGGGAGTGTGCGCCCACACCCCCTGTCTGCCAGTGCTGTCGACAATCATGAGAGTGTTTTATACAGGAGGTTTGGAAGAGAGCTGTGGAGAGTCAAGTAAAGCACAGGAGTCACTAAAATCCAAGATGCCTTTCATGGGTTGCTGCTAAACCAATACAAATAGCCGAAAGTGTCCAGGAGGTGCATGGGCAGAACCAAATGCCCTGTTGGGAGTTACATAGGTGGAAGAACCCTGCTTTAAATGCTGTAAGTCGTTAAACATTAAGTTGAATGTAACGAAAACCAAGTTTGTGAATGGATGCTAATGTGTATTACCAAGTAGTCAGCAATGGAGAACAATAACCAATGTCACACTTTGCAGAGTAGCTCCAGAAAGGGCAACAGCTCTCAAAACTGGAGAAGCATGAGTAAATATATTTCCTTTGGCAATAATTGATTGTTTTGTATTTTGTTTTCTTTTTCTTGTATTGAACAAGTGAAGGGGACAGAAGTTTTTTTAGTTCATGAACCACGAGTTCCAGCAACAATTCAAACCTTCAGCACTGTTTATGTTAACTGTTTCTTTGTATATACAGTGAATTCTCATTATCCATGCGGGTTATGTTCCAAAAAAATCCTGTGGATATGGAAACCGCAGATACTGAAGCATTGATCTTACGGGGAAAGTATGGTTAGGTTCCAGTAGGATGCCAGCACAGAGAGGACTAGGTGGGGAGAGACCCTCTCTCAAATGTTTGGTAATGATCCTTCCACATGTTCACCAATGAATGCCTTTGTATGATTTCTACTTCCTCTATAGTCAAATTTGAATGTCTTCTAAGTGTTCTAGGCTGATCCAAGGACATCACTAAATCTTCCAATTGGCAGTAGCGAAGGATGGTACATACATATGACAGGGACTTAATCAGTATGAGCATATGACCTGCACTTACTGTTGCTTCTTGTTTATGGGTAACAATTGCAAACTTCGGTCCCGATCATGAATGCCAAATCAAGATAATATATCATGATTTTAGCCTTAACACAAATAAACATTAAACTAACAGTTTATAGACTTTTTCCATCTACTGTATACGCCAATTTGCCATAACACTAAAATCACTGACATGTGAAGTAAATACAGGTAATATTGATTATCTCACTACTGTGGCTCCTGTCAAGGGTTGGGATGTATTAGGTAGCAAGTGAACAGTCAGTTCTTGAAGGTGATGTGTTGGAAGCATGGAAATTGGGCAAGTGTAACAATCTGAGTGACTTTGACAAGGACCGGATTACGATGGCTTGACAACTCGATCAGAGCATCTTCAAATGGCAGGTCTTGTGGGTTTACCTAGTGGTTAGTACATACCAAACCAGCGACACGGTCATAGGTGCCCAAGGCTCACTGAAGCACGTGGGGAGCAGAGGCTAGCCCGTCTGGTCTGATCCCATAGAAGAACTACTGTACCAAAAAATTGCTGAAAACTTAATGCTGGCCATGAGAAGGTGTCAGAACACACAGTACATTAAAAACTTGTGAAGGTGCCCATGCTAAGCACTGTCCAAAGCTAAAAGCGCCCATAATGGCCATGTAAGTGAGTATCAAAATGGAACCATAGATCAGTAAAAGAAGGTTGCCTAGTTTGATGAATAATGTTTTCTTTTTAATCATATGGTAAGACATGGCAGCAAGATGCACTATGGAAGTTTGCAGTGTGATACTATGGGCTATATTTTGCTGGGAAACCTTGGGTCCTGGCATTCATGTAGATGTTACTTTGACAGGTACAACCTACCTGAAGATTGTTGTAGACCACGTCCACCCTTTTATGGAAACGGTATTCCCTGATAGTAGTGGCATTGCAATCTTTCATCAGGATACTGTGCCCTGCAAAACTGCAAGAGTTGTCCAGGAATGGTATGAGGAGAATAACAAGTTCATGGTGTTGACTTGACCTCCAAATTCCCTAGATCTCAATCCAATCGAGCATCTGTGGGATGTTCTGGAGTCCCCACCTTGCAACTTACAGGACTTAAAAATATCTGGACTTCTTAGTGCCAGACACCACAGGACACCTTAAGAGGTCTAGTGGAATCCAAGACTTGACAGGCTAGAACTGTTTTGGGAGTATGATGGGGACCTACACAATATTAAGTAGGTGGTTTTGTTGCTGTCGCTGATCTGTGTAATTCATCTCTTATTACTTTGCACCTTAAATTCCATGAAGTACACAGTCAATAATTTTGAAGTATATACTATATAATGTTTCAATATGTAATGTTATATACAATAGCAACCAAAGAATTTTCCTTAAAGAAAACCAAAACCTTCCATTTGTTGTACCATTATATTATGAAATTGTTAACTACTGTAGATTTGTTCAATGTTGTGTGATTCACTTTCTATGCACCTGTGCACAAGTGTTTGTATCATAATTGATTTAATGACAGAATAATTTAGAGATGCTGCTTTGTTATATTGACCAGGCCTCATGCAGCTTTATAATGATTGCACTTGGCGACTGAAAGCACTGCAGTGTAATTGTTGCAGGAAGAAGCTGTGAGGTTTTATACGCTATTATTTTTGGCTGATGTTAATTTTAATTTTTCAATAAGTGTTTACTGCACCTAATAATTTAAGGAAAATAATAGAAAATTTTGTCTTAAACAATATGCATATTTAAATGTGCCTTATTATTCAGAAATTTGATGTCCTTTAATTATCACTAAACCTTTATAGAGTGATTAAAAAACTGGAGCAGTTTCAAATTTGTTTCAATCATACTTTGTAAAGTTGTAAGATAGTATTAGTAATAGAATTGCAGTTTTGTTATCCATATGTTGTCTTAAATAGCAATACTGCTGCAGTCAAAGTAATTTTGACAATATAAGCATGATAATTATGTAGTTTATTTCAAAGATAAAACTATAATAAAAAACAACTTATCATCAATGAGCTGTGTTAATAAGGAATAGTCTATTGATTGATATTTTTGAAAGCAACTAATAACTGGTATAAATATCCAAACTGTATCAAACCTTAAATGAGGGCAAGGACATTTTTAGGTTTAAGTGAGCTGCTTATGAGACATAGAAATTGGTAAGCTTACTGTATATCAGCATTCATTAAAAACAGTACTGGATAAATGACAGACCTAGTAATTTGTACATTTTCATTTTTTAGCACTATAGTCAAAATAAGAAAAAAACAACAGTAGCAGTCAAAATAAAATCTCTTTACAATTCACTATTAACATCCTGAAGCCTGCAGAAGATCTCATGACACCACTCACTAGATCCAGGTTTACTGGTCAGTGGACTTTGAGATGCAAGATTTCTTCAGGGATTTCTGTAAGTACAGCACAGTTTTCAACTCTGATTCAACTTGTGTTCTGCATGGCAATATAACATCAAACCTCATATGGCCACATTCTCTACTTCTTAGTGGCTAAAATCATTATTAGTTTGTGCTTTACTTTATCTGAGTTTATTGCAGCATATTTTTTTCATGACATCATAAATGTTCCAAACATACTCATTTTGCAAACCAAATATGGATTGTTTCCTTTAGTTGTAGTTTGAAAGTTGCACCAAAGCTAATTCAGTGCTAAAAGTAAAATTTGTCTATCTAACTGTTAATTCCATAAAATCTACAAATTCTATTTAAAAATATTAGTAACCAAATAAAGAATATAATATAAACTAAAACAAGAAGGGTGTTGTATGAACTTTGCTCATACAGTGTATACAACCTGCCAAAAAACACAAATGTATACTTGTAGTTTTAAATTGCAACACTGTCACTTGAAAGCTATGAAATGGTGTCAATCTGTAGATGAAAATTATAGAGTATCTTTAAACTGTCAAAAGCGACCAATAAATGGTGTCACTGTTTATGATACGTTAGATATAGTGGAAGTTCTCAAAAAGTAATTGAAACTATCACAACCACTGCAGGTGGCTGCATGCATGTTTGCATTATTTGCACTATTTTTGTAGTACAGTTTTTCCTGTCTTTCTGGGACTATTTATTATTGTTTGCAACACTGTGCCATCATCATCAGAATGTTTAGGCTTACTCATGTGTGACATTAGAAACATCATCTTACAAATTTTTTTTCTTTTCAGCTTGTTTTTTAGTGTCTGGAACCTGCTGTTGTTATGGTCGAAATGATATCGGCAACTCTGCAAGGATGTTAATTTTTAAAAGAAAGAATTGAACAGAAAGGATGGGTTTTTTTGAAGGAGAAAGTAAAGAGTATGCATTAATCAGTCAAGTATCAGTCAGTTAAGAATGCTAAAAAAATAACCAAACTCAAAACTTCATCAAATTCCTAAATCGAAAAAGAGATCAAAAGATGTGTTTCACGTAAGAACTGTGCACTGCTACTTCAGTATTCCTGCACAAAAGCAATCTGGTTCTGACAAACTAGCTGTTTTTGTCTATTTATCTAATGGGCGTAGGAATACAAGCCGTTGTGTTTTCTCTTGCTTTGTACTTTGTCTGTTCTAGGGATGTCATGTAAGCAGAATTGTTTTATTCAGTTCTAATACCAGTGAAATTTCACAATACTCAATACCTAGTTAATACCATGACAAAAACAGAAAAACCCTTTCACTGGCTGCCTAAGTTAAGGTAACTTGATTATTTAAGTGTTGTGCTTTTGGCTGTAATAGAATATAAAACATATAAATACTAATAGTAAATGCAAATTTAAAATAGTAGTGTATAATTAAGTAGTTGTCTCGCTATCATTTAAGTAATTGTAAATATCAAATTACAATGCAAGGCCTGAATTCCCAGCGTATCCTCATGGACTACATGATTTATCCTACCACATGCACATTGTAATTTGATTATTTTCTCACCTGTAACAAATACTACTTAAAATCAATACTAAAAAATAAAAATTCAAACATTATCATATCTGCACAGGTTAAACCTGTGAATTGCAAAATAATTCAGGATATATTCATTTCAGCAAACTCTTTAAAATGTATTTTGTAACAACATGGTTTTAAAATCTGGTTAGTCAGAGAATCCTTCTGTTACATGTCTAGCATTTGCTGTAGTAAGATTTATATTTGCATCATTAACTGGTAAAGAAAAAAAAACTTATTAAAGAGTAATATTTGATGGATAAGTTAATTTTGATTTAAACTTCAAATGTCACAAACCCCTGCTGCTTTCATTGCCCAAATCTGTCCATTTTTTACATTATTGCCAACTTCAAGGCTTCCTATGTGAAGTCAGATGTCTCACTTTTACATTAATACATTATTCAAGAACTCTTGTTGTGCTGTTTTCAAAGAATCTTATATACAGTAAGTGATCAAACTTTGTAATCTCTTAGCCTGTGTACAAATCCAGAATTAGAAAATTATTTGGACTGGTGTTACCTATTTTAAGTTAATTGTAGCTGAGAGACTGTAATACATTTGCCAATTAAAATTCTATCCAAGTACGATTCAAATATATGATATACTTTATGTGCTTTCACAACTTTCGTCACATGTTGGAATTATACTGATGAGCATTAGTTTGCCTTCAAAAACCAAATGACTGATAAAAATTTAGCTCTTGTAGACTCGTATTCAGTATGCTGTTTTGTCTATATTACTATAACTAAATGTCTCTGTGATGCATTTCTGTCAACACTGTGTATGTAGTACTAGAGGCATGTGCTTTGTGTTATGAAGCATCAAAACAGTAAATGGATTTTATTTTGGTATTAACAAATGCAGCTCATTTCATCGGTGGAATAGATAATCCAAACAGCTGGTTCATTTGAAATTTCTCTTGATACAACTGTTTGCAGTTTCCTCCCACATCTCACGGTCCTATATGTCCATCCGTCCACAGTCCATCTCCAAGTTAAACAGTTAGAACTTAGTTCTTATCGGTGAGTCATGTGCTCTCAAAGCACTCAGAAATCTGTTTCTGAGCTACCTCTATAAAGGGTGTTTTTTTTTCAAATGATAAGCATTATTTTGGCAATTGTGCGCTGAAGTTCTCAAAGCTTTTCCAAATATGACTTCATCTGCTTTTCTTTTTTAGATCTGTTAATGTGGTGCCGTAGCACTGTGAGCCATTTTCATGTATACTTTTTACTACATGTGTATAATATAATTATTATTATCATGTATTATTGTGCCTTCTGAAGTAATTCATCTACTTGCAGTCACTCATCAGCGCAGTACCGACTTTTACTCGGTTCTAACGAAACTATAAAAAAGCTAGTACTATTATGTTTCCGGCATTTTGTTACTGACTTACTTACAAAGTATCATTTTTTGTGACACTTCTTGTCTGTTCAGTCAGATGACTCACAGCCAACCAATAGTTGGTCAATCTTGAGTCAAAAACTAGATGGTCTTTCTTATTAATCTGTTTTAACTTTCCAGTATTGATTCAGTCTTACAGCAGCTGTTCTAGGTGAAAAAAAAATCCTTTTCTGACACTGGCAAAGATTCAGGCTTCTCTCTTGATTAGAACAACTTGACCTTTCAATTTTTAATTCTTTTGACAACTGCTTTTTCTGACAATGAAACTGTATTTGTAAATACCATGCTTTTTACAAACTTCATACAAAGACCACCAAAAATAATAGAGAGAAAGCATTGCTACCTGTGCTACCAAGGGTCTATATATATGAAGATACTGAGATTAAAATATGAATAACAGTGACTGCTTGGCACTCTGCATTATTTTAACATAATTACTAAAGTTAATTTAATTCGAGATTAATAACATGTCTCATATAAATTAGCAGAATTAGATGTTTAGGAGTAAAGGCACGTTTTAATCCATCAAAATATATTTTTTAGAAAATTTTAAAAGATTATTTCAACCACAGAAACTGACATTACTGGATTTTATTCTTTTATATTTGTGATTACTTTAAAAACATTAAGTTAATATGGTTATGTAAATGGTTTTGATGACCTTAGAGTTAAAAAGAGGCAGCAAAGTAAAATGTATTATAAGAAAAACTGCTTACAGATTTTAATATTATTTTTATCCAGATACTCTTTTGGATTTTTGCTCAAGTATTTAAGTATTATTATTTATACAATTAAAGTATAAACAGCTTTTAATATATAGCTGCAACTGCTAAAAGTTACTTTACAAAGGTTATTTTGTCTTACTACCACTTTTATTTCAGTGCTCATTTTGGAGGGATATTCAAGTTTCAGACTCTATTGCTGGAACTATAAAGAGAATACATGTTGTTGAGATTGGCTTTGTAGGATATATTGACAAGATACACCCGAGGGAATCTGTAAGAAGAAGTCTTCTTAAAGAGCTGTATTTCTCCTGCACAGCAAGTACAGTACATAATTTGATTCACAGACCAGGCTCCATGAACATCTTGAAGTTTTTTGAAAAAAAAAAAACAAGAACTGACTTTGTTCAATCAACATTATCAAATGAACTGGTCCACAATTTACCAATATTATCTGACTAATATTGCACTGTAAATTGATGTCAGATCATGAACAACAAGCTGTGAAAATGTGAAAGAAACTCAAATCATCACAAAAGAAGGAAATACGTTCATTCATACAGTGTTAATACAGTTCTCTGTGTTCACTGAACATTTTAACTAAACCTGGACCTTTCAACTATTAGATCAAAAGCCCTCCATGCACTTTATTATTATTCACACTAAATCAATTAGCCTGTAATTTTAAAAAATTAAGTGGCAGCAAACTGCATTCTTTTTGAGTGAGAAAGGATATGTCTTTACTGCCCATACCTATCTAAAGTCAATACACATCAAATGGTGCACCAGTTGCTACTCAATGTCTTAGATAGCAGAATCACATATAACTATGCAAAACCAAAAGTCACAGAGGCATTGCCTTGCTGGCACCAGTTACAACCAGTCAGCTTTTTCCATCACAGCAATTCGTACACATATGACACATCTCCAAACAGATGTCATCTGAAAAATTACAAGAAAAATGTCATTTATCAAAAAAAAAAAAAATTAAATAGTCTTGTTAACGGGTAGTAATGACAAGAACACAGAAGGAATGCTAGGGTTCCAACCAGGCCACCCTGTTTACTCGAAAGAGGTTGTAACAAAAATAACAAGCTCTCGATGGTGCAGAAATCAACAGAAATATCTCCAGCTGTTGGCTAACATGTCTAGAACGGTCAGGCTTGTGGGTCGGAGCTTCATCTTACAGGCTGATCATCTTAAAATGTGATACCTCCTCCCGGGAGCACCCAGGTTTTATAGCCCCTGGACCAGACAGGGCAGAGTTAGTTGCCGTTATTGGGCTGCTTCTCAGAGCTGTGAGTGGAAAAGGAGACAAGGTGGTTAGTGATGGCGCCCCTTGGTGTCCAGAGGTGGTAGTGCTTACCTTTGACTAGCCTGGAAGATGACTCTCTGACGTACATGCGTGACAACAGTGAACCAATTTTCTACCCAGTTGTACCATACTGATGCAAAATTACCAGGTAAATATAAATATACTAGAAGAAAGAGGGGGCGTTAAAGCATATTAGCCCAGGGCAGAATGCAAAAGGCTTTGAAGACTCAGAACCACAGACTAATTTAACTGTGTAGAGGATCTGGAGAATGGCCAGAGATGCATTTTGATTTGGGAGACTCTCTGGAGAACAGAAGCGAGACTGACCTTTTTGAGGAGATCTCTTATGGGTGGAAAGTCAAAAGAGACAACAAGCTACTGTACAGCAGGACAAAGTAAAGAAGCAGTGAGAAAAATATGTATGCGTAAGAAAGGAAAAAAACTAATTATAAATGTATTATATAGACACCCACACCAAGTCTTCTCGAAATTAAACGAAATGTTTGGGGTTTTTTTGCAGTATGTGCTGCATGCAAAAAGGCAATATTTTAAAAGATTACATAATAAAGAAGTTGCTGGGAAGGTACATCGAGGAACTGTGGTCACAGTCATGCCAAAGAATCTACTTAGTTGCATATCATTCTGGGGAAACAACTTGTGACTGATGTAGTGCAAACCTGTCACACTATCCACATTTTATGCTCCTCTAATTTAAACTTGGCAAACATAGTCACACATGGTCACCACTGTTGCCTTAGAGCAGTGTTTTTCAACCAGTGTGCTGGGGCACAATGATGTCCTGTGAGAGCTACCTAGGTGTGGAAATAATAGTGTAGTGCACTTGGGTCTGATCCTGAGAGGGACAACCTTCTCAGATGGTCGAGACCTGTCGGTGGAGGACAGAACTAACTAGAGAAGTTGTCATAAAAGCTGCTCCGTGATTGCTATGTTGCAGGCACAGCACTTCAAGCTCTTCAGACACATCTCCATGATGCTAGAGTCCTTCAGCCTGGGTGTGAGGTCACCAGTGAGTCTCATAAGACTAGTGGATAGTGGACATGTGAGTTACCTCTGAGGCAGAGAGGGGTGGGCAAAGGGACAAAGCACCTGGGTGATGCCAGCAAAGTGCTTTGTCTGCTGCTAACATTGATCTCGGAGCTCCTTTTTTACTGGCTTCTCCGGTAGTCCCACTCCTTCGGACAGCTGAGCATTTGTATGAGATATAATGTGTTTGTAGTTAGTACAGTAGTCTCCCGCTTAAGTACGCAACTTGAACCTGCGAAGTTTGTGCGTACTTAGCCGGTAGGTGCGTACTTTAGGTTGGCCACTCCCAAACGCAACTTGAACCAGCGAAGTTTGCGCGTACTTAGCCGCCACTCCCAAATAGCTTGCATTTTGCTACAATGTCAAAGAAACCAAACGGCAAGCGTCTCAATGAGTCTCAACGCTGCAAAATCATCTCGAAGCTAAGCAAAACATCTGCTCCCAGTAAGAGGGCCATAGCATGTTCTCGACATCGAGGATCAGCTGCTCTGCTCTGAAGTTCAAATTGAAGCTGATGATACATTCGATGATCTTAAGAAATCGTTTGAATCATTTCAGAGCAAGATCTGGGCTGTCTCCCTCAAAGCCAAACGCAAGACACTTCAAAACCTTCGCCAAATGACGATTCATGACATGTTTAACTAATAAATCTTGAACCCAGAATTTTAGGGAAAAATATGCGTACTTAACCGGGATGCGTACTTAAACAGGTGCGTACTTAAGCGGGAGGCTACTGTAAGATAGTGGTGTGCCTTGGGATGATTTTGGTTACAAAAAGTGTTCCACCAAAGAAAAAAGGTTGGAAAACACTGCCTTAGAGTTCCAAAAAAAAGGTTTAAAAAATCCATCCAAGTTGCCTCCTACCTACTTATGATGAACTATGGATTACTATGACCCTAAAATTGGATTAACTAAGTTCACAAAATGGTGAGAATGACAGATTCTTTAAGTTTGTTATATACAGTATGTATATCTGTAAATCAAATGTTTTAAAATAGTTATACTGATAAAATCTCCTGTAAAATGTATTGCATTTGAACTTTTAACCAGCTGCTTTTGCATATTTTTGATGATAGGTAATTTAAACAAAACATAATCACTCCCTATGTAATTTTTAGCACTTGCATTCTATTACCTCCTTATCCCTATTTGCTTGAGCTTAGAAGGTTAAATGCATAATAATTCCTCATAGTTCTACTATTTGTAGCTCATTTCTGGAATTTCTCTAAGCTCAGACATTATTCTCGAATATCTATACACTGGGGTATGGAATTATGTTGTGTATATATAATATATATATATATATATATATAGAGAGAGAGAGAGAGAGAGAGAGAAAAGCCAAGCAAAATGACACCTTTTATTGGCTAACTAAAAAGATTACAATATGCAAGCTTTCGAGGCAACTCAGGCCCCTTCTTCAGGCAAGGGGCCTGAGTTGCCTCAAAAGCTTGCATATTGTAATCTTTTTAGTTAGCCAATAAAAGTGTCATTTTGCTTGGCTTTTCTCTACATTCATAATGGCTAACACGGTACAACACCCTAGTACTACATATATATATATATATAATATATATATATATATATATATATATATATATATATAATATAAAATACATGAAAAACACTTCAAATGTAAATTTGCCAGGTATTTCACTTTAGATTTTATTTTATTATTTTTATTATTACTTGTGCTGGAATAACCTTCTAAGACCAGAAATGCAATATATTGTATGGTATAGTTTAAAAGAGGTTTGTTTTTATGGTTTCCTCCCAGTTTAAAATGATTGAATACCACTCAGAGTGTGTGCGTATTCTATTAGTCTGCGTGATTTCTTTGTCCTGTCAGCCATGTGTTTAGGCATAATTAGTAGGCATTCAGCAGGCATGCAGCCAGCGTTGCCTGCCATCACCACCTGGCCGAGGTATAAACATTTATATCTGAAACATTGTTTGAAACTACAGATTCCCCAGATTTCTAAAAGATGTCTACAATTCTTCTCATTAAACACAAACCTTTTCTTTATATGAGTGATTAATGAAGCCATCCAACCAAATGTCCGAGAAGACTGTTCAAGGCTGGAATGTGGGAGTTAGGGCCACTTTGAGCAGCATGTAAAAAATAAAGTTTGTTAACCACATGCAATACATACTTTTATAAAGTTTTGATTCGCTGCTTCAATGCACATTTTCAAAATCAAGCCTGTCTAGCCTTTTTCACAAAGCCTTGAGCATATCTCTCTTTTGCAAGGCTAGATATAGTATTTTTTGTTGTCATATACTACAATTTCTTCAAGTGTTCCTGTATCTGTTATACATTAGTAACTTAGTGGCCTGTTTTGTGTCTGCAATAATTTTTTGATTATTTACAATGTCAGTCCTGACAGATGATCAGTGTTCCGTGGAACAGATTCTTACAAACTTTTTTGAAGGTTCAGCTAAGTAATGTGGCACTGTGTTTTCCTACCAATATTTTGTTGCTTCTCTATAATTCTAATGCATGATTATTATCAGTGGATTGTCCCCATTTATACCAGTGTTAAAGTATTGATTGGCACAAGAGCAACTGAGAGGAAATTTTTAAATTTTATGTTTTACATTTACATCCATTCAAATCTTTTATGAAGCTGATAGGCCTTCATTAATTTAGGTGAGCAGATGAAGTTTAAATAATTTTAATTTTTTATTTAAGCACCCTGGATTAGTGATGTTAATTTTTCTAAGTGTCAGAGGTCAAGTGCATAGATAGCCTATCAAAAGTATTTACCCCCTTGGAACTTTTCATAATATATTGTTATACAACATTGAATCACAGTGAATTTAACATGGCTGTTTGACACTGATCAACAAAAAACACCCTTTAATGTCAAAATGAAAGCGGATCTATGCTAAGTAATCAAAATAATTACAAATATAAACACAAAATAATTGAAAGCACAAATATTACCTCCTTCAAGTAATTATTTAGTAGATGCACCTTTGGCTCCATCCATGACAACCTTGAGTCTGGGTGCACAGGTCTCTGTCAACTTTGCACATCTGCACACTGTTATTTTTCACCATTCTTCTTCTTTAAAGGACTGCTCAAGCTCTGTTACATAGGGTGTGTAAATAGCTGTTTCTAAGTCTAGCTATAAATTCTCAGTTGAATTAAAATCTGAACTCTGACTCAGTCACTGCAGGATATAAATGTTGTTGTTAAGCAATTCCTGTGTAGCTCTTGCTTTATGTCTGGAGTCATTGTCTTGCTGAAAAACAAATCTTCTTCCAAGGTGTAGGTTTCTTACAGACTGCATCAGGTTTTCTTCCAGGATTTCACAATATTTTGCTGTAATCATTTCCTCCTCAACCCTCATAATCCTTCCAGAGCCTTGCAGTGGAGCATCCCCACTGCATGATGCTGTGACCAGCATACTTCACGGTGGTGATGCTATGTTTTTGTTAATGTGTAGTGTTAGGTTTACAACCAAATGTGGTGTTTTTCCTGATTACCAAAAAGCTCAAGAGCATCCTCCCATGACTTTTTGTTAAACTGTCTATGCATTTTGTTTAACAGTGGCTTTCTCTTTGCCACTCTCCCATAAAGCTAGGGGTGGTGAAGCACCCATCAACAGTTGCTCTCTGTAAAGTCTCTTCACTTTTTCAAGTGTGGCTTGTAACTCCCTTTGTGTTACCTTAATAATAATAATTTTAATAAATAATAAATCTATTTATATAGTTTCCTATACTCAAGGTGTTTCAGAAAGTCTCATAAAGAAACAGCTGGTATAATATTAGATACAGATGTTTCCTGAATAGAACATTAAAACAGATAGATACAGGATATACACAGACATTAGATAGTGTAAAAGGAAATAAACCAGAGTAAAATATTAAATTCAATACTAAAAGAAAGCCTAGCAAATAACTTCATTTGTGATATAACACACACACAAATTATCCTGAGCAGCTGGACAGAGAGGAAGACTGAAAGAGGAGGCATTAATGTTAGGTTAAGTTAAAAGCCTTTCTGAACAGATGAGTTTTAAGTTGTTTTTTAAAAGAATGAATGGAGTCAGCTGATCTAATTAATTTCGGGAGATCATTCCAAAGTCTGGGCGCAATAAAGCTGAAAGCCCTGTTATGCACAGAGCGTAAGTTAGTGTGGAACACAACAAGATTGCCAGAATCAGAGGACCTTAGTGGGCAAACAGGAGAAGGTTAATGATATAGTCCGGTGCAAGGTCATTTAATGCTTTGTAAGTTAATAATAGAATTTTATGTTCAATTCTGTAAGACGCAGGGAACCAGTGGAGGCAAAGCAGGATGTGTGTTATATGCTCACTGTTGCTGGTTCATGTTAGGGCTCTTGCACCATAGTTTTGAATCAACTGGAACTGTAATATAAGATTAGAAGCGGCACCTGCCAGTAGGGAGTTACAATAATCACATAGATCTCTTGGTGTCTTCTTGCATGATCATTCCGTTTTTGTGGACAGCCTGCTCTAGACAGATTTACACTTGTCCCATACACTTTCCATTTCTACATGAAGAATTTAACTGGATTCCAAAAGATATTCGGTGACTTTGATCTTTCCTGGTCTCCATTCCCTGTCTTGTACTTTTTAATCACCATTTCAGAGAGTTGCTTGGAGTGTTGTTTTGTCTTCATTGTGTAGATTAGGCCACTTTACTTACGCACCACAAATTGGACCTTTCAGATAAGGTACGTTTATACTATAGTCAACTGAAACCTCTCAAATACAGACAAGGGAACTCTATTAACTAATTATGTGACTTCTAAAAAAAATTGGTTGTACAAGTGTTGGTATAGGTGTAAATATGTATGGAGGTGAATATTTGTGTGATCAATTATTTTGTGTTTTATATTTGTAATTGATTTAGATCTGCTTTAATTTTGACATTGAAGAGTCTTTTTACAGTGCCAGAATTTCCTTTATATCTCGAGTTCAGTATAATGGCTTTTAGCATTTTAACGTGCAATTTTTATAATATCACTGAATTAATACTTGTATTTTTTTTTCCTGCTGTTCGACATGTATTGGGGAGTCTGATAGATATATTTCTTTTTATATTTAAAGTTTTTAAAGACAATAAAAAGGTAAGAATGCTTAAAAATGTTTAAACTATAAGTTTTTTCTTCTTAGTTTTATTTTTAATTTGAAGTTTTTAATATCTATGGAATTATCTTGTCTAAACAGAAAGATGAATTGTCAGCTGGGAGTAAACTGTGCAGAAAGCAGGCAGAAGGCAGTGAAGCTAAGCTTGCAAAGATGAAAATTTCCACTGCAACAGGTCTATCTTGCAAGATTATATTTTATGAAAGGAGAAATGTTTAAAAAATTGTAAAATGATTATTTTGTGCAATTTTTCACCTAAATAGCTAGACTTGAGTTATTGGATACTTTTCATTCATAAACATGTACTGATATGGTCTATTAAAATGACACTGGACAGAGAGTTGCTATGGATGTTTCACCCTCACCCTGAAAGCTTTAAAAAGTCAGCAGGTTCAAGAAAAAGCAGGAAGAACACATCCACCAAAGAGACTCATTCCCTGAAATGTCTGAGATGCAACAGTGTAGCCTTCAGAAACTGAACACTGACACAAAACAAGCATTTTAGGCTATGCTAAGTGTCTAAACTTCCAGATTGTATTATGATTTCCCACAAACATTTGCTCTGCATCTGTTTTTGGCACAGTAAGAACATTAAGAATGTTAAAGATTAAACTTGACTGAATAGTGCCTAAACCTGCCCCCATCATAACCTCTCTCATCTGTTTCCCTTTACCTTGTTGTTTAGTCTTGCCACCTGTGGCCTAGAGATTTGTCGGAGAGCTGGACATGAAGTCATAGTAGCAGTCAGCTCTGTGTGAAGCTGGACAATGATAAGAGGAAAAGAATTGGGGTGAAGGATATGTCTGTGGGACTACACAAAAAGTTAGGATAGGGTCAGCCCTAAATTTTTCCAAAATTAAACAGAATGCTCAAAAACATTTACAACAAGCTATTCTTATAATATTATTGAATCTATACTTATTATTTTCCTGCTGGTTGGGGAGTCTGACTGCTATATTTCTTTTTATGTTCAAAGTGTTTAAAACAATTATGCTAAAGCTTTATAACACACTGGTTAGATCTCAACTGGAGTACTGTATACAGTTTTGGTCTCCAGGCTACAAAAAGCACATATCAGTGCTTGAAAAAGTCAGACTAGGCTGATTCATGGGCAACAGGGGATGAATTATCAGGAAAGATTTAAAGAGCTAAGCCTTTTCAGTTTAAGCAAGAGAAAATTAAGAAAAGAAGTGATTGAAGTGTTTATGAAAAGAATTAGTATAGTGGATCGAGACTATTATTTTAAAATCAATTCAGGACATTTTTCTTTAAACAGAGAACTACAGAATCATTGAATAATTTATCAAGTATTGTTGTGCACAGTAGGACTTTAGGAACTTTCAAAACTAGATTTGTTGTTATTTTGGAAGAATTACAAGGATAGGAGTGGCAAGCTTTGTTGAGCTGAATGGCCTGTTCTCATCTAGATTGTTCTAATAACTAATACCAACATATTTTTTCATCAATTTTAGGCGTGTCTACATTTTCACCATTATAACTATCTAGTACATTATTTGAATTGTTAGAATAGTCTTGTCCTAAGTTTCCCTCTCACCCTTCCTAGTGTTAAACAGTCTTTAACCACCTTGGTTATATGCTATTCCAATAAAACACTATTAACACAGATTAAATGTGACCCATCACTTTGGTTATTCTCCTTTCTTTCTATCAAAACGCTGCTTCCTTCTGAGTAGTGAGTTTAGAGATTACTAGTTAGCGTTCCTTAGTCCTGGATACCACTCCAGCTGTTTCAGAGGCAGTACTCAGTCCTAATAGTAGCTGATAATGGTTGAATACTTGTGACTTAGGACTTGATGTCCTTAATAAGTACACACATCCTGTTCCATGCTTAAGTCTCAGAGTAAGCACAGGTATCTACTCATCTGCACAGCCTGCACTATACTGAAGTATAAGCTATTGCTGTGAAGGAGGAACATAATAACAAGGTTTAAGTATAATGAACCAAAAAACCCTAACCAACGAATGCAGTGAGCAGAAATGGCAACTTAGTGATGTCAGTATACAGTCCACATTCTGTAAATTAGACACAAAGCAAACCTCCCCAGTCTCAGTTATTTCATTACTAATTAATCTTATATTCTGTAAGTGCCATGAGCATGGGAAAGGCGCTATATAAATAAAATGTATTATTATTATTATTATTATTATTCACAGTTTAAAATTATTCCTGTACATGTTTTCCTCATTTAATAAAAAGCATGAATCAAGAGAGAAGCAATGGGCATCACTCATTACCTCTGCAATCTGCCCTGGATAACAATGAAGAACTGCTGTAGTCAGCTGCTTTATCATCTATTTTTTGGTCATGTAAAGCTTTTTCTGCAAAATAGTTCTCCAGTAACAGAAGGCCGAACAACTGTGCAAACAAAAGTCCTTCAAGGAGGCTAATTACATGGGGAAAACAGAAAACAAAAATAATTGCTGGATATACACCACTGTAATGCAGATGGACATTGTGTCAAACAGAAAAAGACACCTTTTCTCAATTTTCCTTCATTATCAGCACACATTCTCAAATTGTATTTATATATACAGTCAGAATTAATTCAGAATTTGGCACTAATGAAGGTGCAGGGCAGATGTGTTATAAACCTGAAACTTTCAGCTGTCAGAACACGGAATAATAGAATGGTATACTATCTTAAAAGTATTCATGATTTTAATTTTAGTATAATGGAAATGAAATCTGCATTTTTTGTGCTCTTTTTCCCTTTAATGATATATATATATATATATCATATATATATACTGTGTGTGTGTGTGTATATATATATATATATATATATATATATATAATGAGGGGCCATTCAGGAAAAAAAAAGGTTTCATAAATATATACATTGGTTCAGATATATATATCGGTTCGGATACATTGGTTTGAATATATACATTGGTTTTAATACATCCGTTCAGATATATACATTGGTTCAGATATATATATCGGTTCGGATACATTGGTTGAGATATATACATCGGTTTGAATACATCCGGTAAGATATATACATTGGTTTAGACACATTGGTTGAGATATATATAAATTGGTTTGCATAGATCCGTTCTGATATATATACATTGGTTGAGATACATCCGTTCAGATATATACATTGGTTTGAATACATCTGTTCAAATATATACATTGGTTGAGATATATATATATATACTGGTTGATATATATTGGTTAGGATATATCCATCCATCCATCCATCCATTTTCTAACCCGCTGAATCCGAACACAGGGTCACGGGGGTCTGCTGGAGCCAATCCCAGCCAACACAGGGCACAACCAGCATCTGTTGAGGTGAAAAAATGGGAGGTACTGCGATTGCTATCAATGCTTCCTGGTAACTCAGCTTTTGAGAAGAATTTGTCATGGGAGGGACAAGAGGGAGCGAGTGAGGTGGGTACAATGAGCCGGGGCAGGACGAGGAGGCGGGTATCTGTGTGAGTGTTTTAAATAATGAAAGGAAAAAAAGTGCTTTGAAATCGAGGACCCCCCAACCAAGACGGCTTATGAAACAAAACGCAACAGACAGTCATATGCTACTTGTATAAAATATGCACAATAATGACAACAGTGTTGAAACAATGATGAAGCGAAAGGGAGATGCTAAACTTGGGTGGCCACGTTGTGCCTGCCCATAAATCCCAACCGATGTATATATCTGAACGGATGTATCTGAACCGATGTATATATTCAAACCAATCTATTTAAACCAATATACACTGTATATGTCCTAACCAATGTATATCAACCAATATATATATCTCAACCAATGTATATATTTGAATGGATGTATTCAAACCAATGTATATATCTGAATGGATGTATCTCAACCAATGTATATATATCAGAACGGATCTATGCAAACCAATTTATATATATCTCAACCAATGTATCTAAACCAATGTATATATCTGACCAGATGTATTCAAACCGATGTATATATCTCAATCAATGTATCCGAACCGATATATATATCTGAACCAATGTATATATCTGAACGGATGTATTAAAACCAATGTATATATTCAAACCAATGTATCCGAACCGATATATATATCTGAACCAATGTATATATTTATGAACCAATCTTTTTTTCTGAACGGCCGCTCATTATATATATATATATATATATATATATATATATATATATATCTATACTAATTAATAAAAGGCAAAGCCCTCACTGACTCACTGACTGACTGACTGACTGACTCACTCATCACTAATTGTCCAACTTCCCGTGTAGGTGGAAGGCTAAAATTTGGTAGGCTGATTCCTTATAGCTTACTTACAAAAGTTAGGCAGGTTTCATTTCGAAATTCAACGCGTAATGGTCATAACCGGAACCTCTTTTTTGACAATATACTGTAATGGACGGCAGCTTGATGGCCGTGGGAGGCGGAGTTGAGTGTCACGTCATCACGCCTCCCACGTAATCACGTGAAAAGACTGTGAATGCAGTAGGGAGAAATGAAGTAAGAGCCGCAAACAGCGAAGAACAAAAAATTCATTAAACAATTGAGAAGGGAGCGAGTGAAGCATACAAGCATCTTCATAAGGGAAACAAAGCACGGTGTAAAACGTAAGTTTAAATTAATTTTATAGAAACGCTCCCGCTGCGGATTGCAATAACATATTCGCGAGATAAAAGTTTAATGAGAAGACACGAGGTATAAACGAACCACACGCCGTGGCGCAACGTTAGGGGCAACAGTTTCAACCATTCTATGATCTGCTTCTCGCAACTGAAAGACGGCACATGGCGGATGTTAGCCGACTTGCTGACCGCAACGTTAGGGGCTTCAACTCTGGTGCTGACGATAGAGATTCGATTCACGAGAGGGGATGCAGTGAGTGTGTATGCCTGATGAGCCCAGAATTAGGGAGAAACACGTGTCGCATTCTCTTTGCATTATTTGAAAGTAAACTATTAAAACCATTCTATGATCAGCTTCTGGGAACAGAAAGAGGGCACGTGGCGGATGTAAGGCGACTTCCTGACCAACCACAAGCGTAACCTGGCAGGTAACCACCCATACAGTCAGATTGTGATTCAGAAAACGAATGCCATGAATGTAATTACCACGATCTACATACTGTCAAATAAACGAAACACACGCCGTAGCGCAACAGCTGTGAAAAGCGATGTTCACAAAAAAACAGATCCTTAACAAATTGTTATTGGTTTTTTTTCGATCCGTTTAAAAAGGTTTTCTTTTCTTTTTAAAAAATTAAAAGCAGTACTTCGCCGCAACGAAGCACAAGAATTTGGCTATATATATCTGCTTCTCGCAATTAAAAGAGGGCACGTGGCGGATTTTAGACGACTTCATGACCAAACATAAGTGTTACCTGCCAGGTAGGGTTACCACTTTTAATACAAAAAAATAAGGGACGCATACTGCAGCGGGTGCCACATCTCAGTGCCAACAGTTTGCAGACTCTACTTAAAAGACCCGCCCTCCTCACTGGACAGTTTAAAAAGACCAATCAAACTAACGATGACATCAAGTATTACCCAATCAAAAGTAGGAAAGGAGGCATCTTCATAAAATGCGTGTGGGATGATTTGCATGAGACGCTGCTTTAAAAAAAAATGATAAAAAAAATACGGGACAAATCCCGTCCCGTATTGATTCAAAACGGGACGCGCAATTTCATTCTCAAATGCGGCACGATTCCGTATTTTAAAGGACGGGTGGCAACCCTACAGTGCCAGGTAACCACCCATACAATCAGATTGTCATTCAGACTAGGAATGCAATGAATGTAATTACCCCGATCTACATACAAGGCGAAAGTCTTGCAACATTCAAAGATGATGGTTTGGGATAAGAACACCATACAACATAAAAGAGCTTATGAAGCCTTGAACCGAAAAAAGCAAGATCTCAGAGATCGTAAAAAAAAAAATAGGAGGTAATGTCGTTTTACTCGCTGTAGATTTTAGTCAAACATTACCAGTTATTTCACGAGGGAGACCAGCAGATGAACTCATCGCGTGTTTAAAATCCATGCTTCTCCCACGCTCGGTTATATGTCGCGTGTTCTCGGGTAGGTACACCAAAAAATGTATACATTTAAGCATGTAATGGGCAAACAAAAAATGAGGTATACCCGAAGGCACTGCAGTAGTACTTAATGTAACTTTACTTCTTAAATGTTAATGTTTTACTGTTTAATAATTTATACGCTTCTTATATGTTGTTCAAATTCTTTTATCAAAATACCAGTGACAGCGCAATGCACGATAACATGGAGTGAATACACCATACGCATCCGCCCACGGCCGCCCTGGTGTGCGCAGATAGGAGTTGATTCTACAATAAAATAAAATAAAGATAAAAAGAGTAATACAATCATCACCCATAAAGCGGATAGTAGACGTGACGTACTATATGTGTACCAGATTTCAAGTCAATAGGTGAAACGGTTTGCGAGCTACAGGTGATTTAAAATCCTGGACAGACAAACAAATAGCCATGGTAGCAAATTACAGAAGAAGATTTTACTGTTTAATAAATTATATTTATATGAAATGTGCTTCTTATATATTACTTCATATTCTCATATGATAATGATGTTAATGTTGTTTATATTGATTTCTATGTTATTGAAACTGCATGTATATGTGTATATGTATGTATATACTTGTATATATATACAGTATACTAGCAAAATACCCGCGCTTCGCAGCGGAGAAGTAGTGTGTTAAAGAGGTTATGAAAAAAAAAGGAAACATTT